>NC_030109.2:1367500-1414545 GCF_900002335.3 Plasmodium chabaudi chabaudi
CTCGACGGGGAAAAATCCACCTATAAATGAAGGGAACTACGGGCCTTTCACCCTCTAAGGAATAGTATTCCTACTCATTTCGTACCCAACAAAAAAATAGGGAGGATTAAACCCCAACCAGACAATTCCACACCGTAGTTTGCACAACGAAGCGGATTTTCCTTTTGAGCTAATCCTTGTTCACTCGCCGTTACTAAAGGAATCATTGTTATTTTCTTTTCTTCCGCTTAATTATATGCTTAAATTCGGCGGATATGCCCTCCCAGCATAGTACAATATTATTATATATATACGAATATAAATACCCTTTTTCTTCAAATCCATATTTCAAGCATAAAGTAAAAGCAAATAATAATATAAATTATAATTTAGCTTTTGAAAATATTAATTTTCCGCGAAATAATCTATTACGATTTATTTCTCTTTTTCTATTGTTAAACAATTGAAAAAGTTATGCTAAGAAATACTTCCTCTTTTCAGAAAAAATTAGAAAAAATGGAAATTCTTTCTAAATAATATTTATATACAAATATAAATATAATAAAATATATAATGAGGGAGTGCCAGTATTCCTCGGAAGAGGAATTGGCGTAGTTTACATTCAGCGGTCCGATGATTCACAGTCATTGCAATTTTCATTGCTTATCGCACTTTGCTGCGGCCTTCATCGCTGTAGGAACCAAGACATCCATCGTTAAGATTGTGCTAAATCTATTTTTTTTATATAATACAATTATATATATTAAATACAGATAATATATTTAATCGTTTTATATTAAAAAAATAAACACAAAATTTTAAATAAAAAAAAAGCATGCAAAAAATTGATTGTTAAGACTTGTTAGTATGTATTTTTGCTATAAATACTAAACATATATAAATTAACTCACTATATATACAAAAGTACATATAATAAATTAATTATACATATTTAATACTCATAACAAAAATACATACAGAAGATTTATATATTGTTAAATTACTAATTTTAATAACAATAGTATTAAATACAATTATTATTAATTTAATAACTAACAATACATAAAATCTTTTTTTGATGTAATAATAATGATCCTTCCGCAGGTTCACCTACGGAAACCTTGTTACGACTTCTCCTTCCTTTAAAAGATAGGATTTACGGTCCTTCCAAAAAAATAAAAATAAAATTTCTATTTTCTTGTCCAAACAATTCATCATATCTTTCAATCGGTAGGAGCGACGGGCGGTGTGTACAAAGGGCAGGGACGTAGTCAGCACAATCTGATGAATCATGCTTACTAGGCATTCCTCGTTCAAGATTAATAATTGCAATAATCTATCCCCATCACGATATGTATTGATAAAGATTACCTACACTTTTCAGTGGAGGAAAAATATATAGCGCGCAGGCATGACCCACGCGCAAATATAAATTTAAGAACTCGTTTTACATATCAGTGTAGCACGCGTGCAGCCTAGTATATCTAAGGACATCACAGACCTGTTGTTGCCTTAAACTTCCTTGTGTTAGACACACATCGTTCCTCTAAGAAGCATTAAATAAAGCGAATACATCCTTATCAGAAGAGAGGAAGAAGTAAATGCAGAAGCATATGCAAAAGAGCAAAAGGTAAACCAATTGATTAAGCATAGTTCGCATAAACGTCAAAACCAAACTCCCGATAGAGGATATAGCGTACTCGCCGCTAATTAGCAGGTTAAGATCTCGTTCGTTATCGGAATTAACCAGACAAATCATATTCACGAACTAAAAACGGCCATGCATCACCATCCAAGAAATCAAGAAAGAGCTATTAATCTGTCAATCCTACTCTTGTCTTAAACTAGTGAGTTTCCCCGTGTTGAGTCAAATTAAGCCGCAAGCTCCACGCCTGGTGGTGCCCTTCCGTCAATTCTTTTAACTTTCTCGCTTGCGCGAATACTCGCCCCAGAACCCAAAGACTTTGATTTCTCATAAGGTACTGAAGGAAGCAATCTAAGGAATCCCCGGAGGGAAACCTTATTTAAAAATTTTCATCCAAAACCTAGTCGGCATAGTTTATGGTTAAGATTACGACGGTATCTGATCGTCTTCACTCCCTTAACTTTCGTTCTTGATTAATGGAAGTATTTTAGGCAAATGCTTTCGCAGTTGTTTGTCTCCAGAAAATCTAAGAATTTCACCTCTGACATCTGAATACAAATGCCCCCAAGCTACTCCTATTAATCGTAACTAAGCCAAAATAAGAAAAAAGAACAAATTTGACTTGTTCAATTTTGTTATTCCATGCTATAGTATTCAAACGCGAAAACGCTTTAAATGTTTGCTTTGAACACTCTAATTTACTCAAAGTAACGAGAACCCAGTGAATGATCAAAGGGATCTCAAAGGGCCGGTAATTAAAAGAACTGCAACGAGGCATGAGATAGCGAGGCAGAGCCAAGATCTAGCCAAGTGAGTTGCTAAAAATAATGATACCCTTGAAGTTCAACTACGAGCGTTTTAACTGCAACAATTTTAATATACGCTATTGGAGCTGGAATTACCGCGGCTGCTGGCACCAGACTTGCCCTCCAATTGATTTTTGGGAAGGTTTTAAATTCCCATCATTCCAATTATAAAACCAAAATTTGGCCTTATATTGTTATTTCTTGTCACTACCTCTCTTATTTAGAATTGGGTAATTTACGCGCCTGCTGCCTTCCTTAGATGTGGTAGCTATTTCTCAGGCTCCCTCTCCGGAATCGAACTCTAATTCCCCGTTACCCGTCATAGCCATGTTAGGCCAATACCCTAACATCAAAAGCTGATAGGTCAGAAACTCGATTGATACACACTAAATATAGTAAATATATTATGTGTTACTTCTTTGTTATAATTCCTTTAATTAAAAAATTTTCTTATAAGGCTTAACAAATACATGCAAATACTCGGGGAGTAAAAGCAATTAAAGCAAGTATTAGCTACAGCTTTTCCGTAGTTATCCTTATAATAAAATGTCAAGTAGATTATAACTGTTTTAATGAGCCGTTCGCAGTTTCTACATATAAAATATGCATATACTTTCACTTGCATGGCTTAATCTTTGAGACAAGCATATGACTACTGGCAAGATCAACCAGGTTACTATATATATCAAAATATATACTAAAATACATTTATTATTTATTATTTTCCATTATACCTTTATGTAATACTACATAAAAATAATAAAAATAACATTAGCAATAATAAATAATATTTTATTCTATATTTTATATATAGGCTTATGATATCTTTTATAAAATTAATTATAAAAAATTTCAACTTGATGTTTTATATGTAAATTATCTTAATTATTTCTTTATCTTCAAATATAAAGATATAATAAGATTAGTTGCACCTAATAAAACGAAGCACAAAAATAAATAGCAATAAAATTGCCTTATTTTGTATTTCTTTATTATGATGCCTTTTTTAATAACAATTTTATTATATATAAATATAATAAAAGTATTACTAATAGTATTTAACTGAACGGATATTAAAATCAATACAATAAAAAACTTTATATAGTAAAAGTTATTATTGTGATTTTTTGATTTAGAAATTTTTCAAGTTCGTTTCTAAACATAAAAAATTTCATAAATTGGTCCAATAAAAAAAATTATAGGTTTAATAACTATTATTATTTAATATTATAAACCTTTAATAATAATTAATATTATAAGCATATTATTAATACTCATACAATATATTAAATATATTGCATAAATATAAATAAAAATACTTTATTAATATTAATTATCCTTTCTTAAAACTAAAATCAATTTACAAATATATTGTTAATTGTTTTTAGCTACTAATAATAATTGCTATTACTACTACGAGAGGATGTTTATTCGTAATTATTATTCAATTATTTTATTTAATTATTTTTTTAAAAACATTTTTTTAAATTTTGAATTTTAAATTGCATGATATGATCAAATTTAATGTTTTAAGGTGCCAGGGTATGCCCCCCCTAAGCATATATATTTTATTTAATATATCACATATTAAGCACTTTAATTTATGGCGCATGCACCGAATATTGTAAGCCCACATAAATATATATATATAATATATACTATATTTTTTTATGTGGCTTTTCATAATTTACATAAGAAAGGCAGCCCACTAATAGTATATACACTATATATATTTTAATATTTATATATTCCCTTATAATTAAATTTTTCTGTTGATTTTCCATGGGTATGTACTATTCCTTTAATTATGCTCCAATCAATATATTAAAAAAAAATAAATTTTTTATGAATTAAATTTATTTAAAATGATAATATAATATCTATAATAAACATATATATATAATCAAATTTTGTCATTACTAATCATTATTCAAATTTCTTATTGCTTTTTTTGCAGAATATTCATTTTTTAATACTTCCCTATTTTAATGTCTTCAGCATGCTTGTTTACCCAAGCTATGCAAACTCCAAAATGCAAATAATATATCTTATATACATTAGTTACCTACAATGAATTATACAAACGTGTATATAACCATGAATATGAAAATGTTAAAGAATATTTTCTCAACTGGCCAATCACTCCGGGTATAAACGTTTAAACAAAGGTTACAACCTTTTTATAAATAAAAAATGATTTGTTAATTATGAGAATTGCATAATAATTTGGGAATATTTTATAATAATATGAGTTCCTAGTATTATTACGTAGATATATTATATTGGTTTCTATCTCTTTATATATATATGTGCTTATTTTTGAGCTCAACACCTTTTAAGAACAAAAATAGAACAACTTGCATTATACGTTGGTAAATTCTGGTACATGCAAAAAAACAATACTGTGTTTAGAAAAACACATAAATAATTATTATAAGAAATGCATATGCTTCGATATTTTTATTTTATTAATTTATATATTTGGTTAATCATTTATAATAATAAGTTTTGATTCATAAACACAAAAAAGTAAAAGTATAAATGAAAAGGAATATTCAAGTAGTGAGTCTCTCTATATATTAAGCATATATTATTCATATGTAAAAAAATAATATACTATGAAAAAATATTTAAGCATAACAATGATACTGAAAAAGGATATAACGATAGCAATAAAAAAAATAACAAATTAAAACATATAGTGAATTAAAACAAGTATAAAAGAAATAATATAATCAAAAACATACATATGTATATATATGTAGATTGCCAAACGTTATTTCATTAATTCATGGCATACTAACATGTATTTTACGCTTATATACATATGGGATAATTGTATAATAATTATTAATTATTCTATTTATTTATTCTCTAGATTTTTGGTATTGTTTAATAAAGAATTAATACATATATTTACATATTTATGTGGACGTGTGGCCGATGATACAAATTTTAACGATAAACATATTCACACGTCTTTGTTTACGGTGATTTATATGTACAAATAAAGGAATGCTTAATTAATTATAGAAGCATGTTATATTTTTCGTTTTATATGTTTTTTGATAATGAAGGTATCACTTTTCGTATCATTAAAAATAAAAACTTAATATAATCGTTGATTAAGCCGTTAATTCCTTCTTAACCCAATTTTGACATTCGAGGCGAACTACTTCAGTAAGTTTATTATTGTTATTTAATTTGGTTTTAATTACCTTTCCCCATATTGCTTCCACGTCTTTTTTCCAATTTATAATTCGTTTATTGAATACTTTATTCTTTAATTTGCCCATTATCTTTTTTAATAATTCATCATCTTTTTTTTTTATTTGGTGTTTTTTTAGTGAGATATTCTTAACTAAATCGTGCCAATTACATAAAGATTTACTATATTTCAGCGAATCGGGTGTATTTTGTTTGACTTCCATCAATGCCTCATATAATGCTGCACTCCAATCATTATATTTACAATCCTCCATGTGATCCCAATATTGATAAACTGATTTTTCAAATTCAACCCATCTGTCTATAAGATCATTAAAGCTCATATTATTTGAAAGATATATGTTGTTCATAACATTACTATATGAGCGTTCATAAGTCTGTGATGATAAAATCCGAGAATTTATTTGTATATTTTCAATTTCTTCTTTTATATTTCCATTGATTTTTTTTTCGCAAAAACTGTAATAAAAAAAAAAATATATATATATAAATGGAATTACATTTTTGTCGTGATATATATTTGGGTATATAAAAATGTTTATATTAAAATTTGGAACGATTGGTAGAATAGCATACAAAACAATAATGAAGTGGATAATATTTCATGGTTCATTATATTTTATAATATTTTGGACATACGGTAATAGGCATAGAACAACCAAAAGGAGTGAAGCCACAAATTTGCGATGCTTGGACTGTTTTGTATTCATTTTTTAATTTTATTTTTAAATTAATATTTAATAATTTTTATATACAAAAATAAATATTCTTTTAATTAATTTCGTCAATAAATATTGTTTTATAAAAAATGCATAATATGAATATTTATTGTACGATATTTTAATTATAGGATTTTATAATAATGTAAATATTAAAAAAAATATCTATAAATTTTTATTATAAAATGATGTTTTATTTTTTTAATTATTTGTTAATTATATATATGCTAATGTTGTGATAACTTTTAAAATTGTCCCGAATTAATAAATTATAGTTTTATCTAATATATAGGCAACAAATTTTTAGTATTTAAATGATTTATATATTTTTTTTATGATTTTTTAGAATAATAATAATACAGTAAAAAATATAATTATATTATTATTTTAGAGCTTTCAGTATCAATAAAGGTATCTTTATTGAAAAATCTCTATAAAAGTTATTTATTTTAATAGCAAAATATTTAAATAATATGTTTCATAGAAAAATTTAGAAAAGGTCATAAAACACTTCAAATTTATTTTTTTTAGTTTGTTTTATGGGTCATAAGACAAAAAACAATTGTTAAAAATTTTTTGGCTTTCAGTATCATTTAAATACTTAATAGCTGATGTATTGTTAACATTTTTTTTATGACAAAAAAAAATATATATATTTTGCATATATACAACCCCAGCCATATCTATATGGTAATAACTATCATATATAATAATGTTTAGCTCACTAGCTTGATCACTTTTTATATATTGATATGAATTGGTAATTTCAGGTTTTACATGAAAGAATATTTTTATAAGAAAACAACTATAATATATAAATATAATTTTTTTTCTTTTTCAATTCACTTTTAAATATTAATGCATAGTATTTTATGCATCTAGTTCCTTGTCACACTTTGAAAAAATATAATTATTATATAATTGGCTACACATTATCTTATATATATATTAAAATGGATAAATAAGTGGGTTTTGTGTCCTTTATATTAGAATAATATATATGTAATAAAAAATATATTTTTAGAATTAAAACTTATTATTTGCGTTTTAAATAAGCACATACTATATTTAAGTATATGCGTTCATAAATATAAAACAGTTATATATGTAAATTAAAATTAAAAAATGTATAAATGTATTGATAGCAAGAGTATCCCTAAATAATACTTTATTTATTATACACAAATAAAAGAGATACACAATCCTAAAAAGGGAAAATATATGCTATATATAAGCATATATGCATGTGTATTATTTAATTTATTATACTTCGAGTAAATACCTTTTAATAATAAGAAAATGAATAAAAATATATATAGTTTAGTTAGCATTGTTTCGTGTATCATTTTGATCATAATAATACCATATTCAACAAATAATGTAAGATGAAAATTGCAAACAATATAAATACATTTAACATTATTTCCTTTTATTTGCACATATATAGAAAATAGCAACTACTTACGCATTTCTACATACACATTAACATATATATATTAATATGGATGTTAATTTGCAGAGTTTGTTTAATAAACCTTTTGATGTAAATAGAAACGTCAATGGCAAAAAAGAAATAAATAGAAGGTGTTTATCTGAAGGAATGTGGAATAGTTATCCCAGAATAGAAATACCTAATATTATCGCCATGGAAGAGTATCAATATAATAATAATCCAAATTATCGAAAAAAAACAAGAAACGATGATCAAAATAGACCAGAGCTGCCATCATTATATCCAGGGCCCAATGATAGCAATTATGTCGACTATTATTATAAAACGCTAGATAACAATTATCCACCTAATTATTATGAAAATAATGAGCAAATAAAATATAACGAACCAAGGTTTCCACATAATACCATGGCATCGGTATTAAATCCTGTAATAGAAGATACTCCTCTAAATAAGCCAGAGAACCCTTCCTTTGAATTAGCATTACGTAATGTTGGAGATTATGTAATCAAGGAAATATTTTCTCCTTCCTTTTTAAATAATATTATACCCCTTGGTGGTATAGTAGTTTCATGTTATGCAGCGGCGATGTTAGCAACCCTTTTAAAGTATATGATATTAATTTATTACTTAGTAAGATTATTAAAAGTGTGGTATATGAAAGCATGCAATAGAACAAAAGGGACTACCAATAAGAAGAACCCCCCACCCTCCTTAGGAATAACAAAATAAGTGACAAACGATATATAATAATGCATGCATATATTCATATAATATAGAAAATATAAATGTAGTAACACTTAAAAATAACAAAAATAAAAATTATTATTGAATTACATTAAACATTTAAATTGTGAAAATACTATATGATTAATATAATTATCAAATCATTTGTGAATTTTCATATGTGTACACAACTCATTATATATGACTTTCAGGAAAATTATATGATTAAAAAGAGAAAGCATATATTTACTCATAATATAATAATATGTTTTTAGTATAATCATTACTAATTTATTTTGTGATATTCGTTATATGTATATAATTTTTTAATGTCTATTTTATCTATTTATTCTTTAAATTTTCAAACAACAAACTTAATAATAATACTAAAATTAATATTTATTTTGAATACATAATATTATTGATTTATGGTTATATTTACGAACTAATGGCTACATAGGTATGCGTATATGCGCACATTTTGTGATTTATTATGAAATAATCATTTGCATAATTGTATAAGATTGTTGATCTAACATATATTATTTACATTGGAATACACGGATATTCGTATATATATTATTCATGTTTAATAATATTATGCTTTAGCATGAAATATAAACCATATGATTATGCTGAAATGGTTTCGAGTTCTAGTCTTTTCAGGGGTTATAATTTAGTATTTTGTTTCAATGTAATTTACTATGAAATATTTATTATATTTATTGATCTGTGTATGCTTGTTAAAAATAAGCAAGTGATACCTTATTAAACAAACAAATATATGTATCATAACTATAATTTATACCCCTTAATGAATTATAAATATGTAACACATAAATATGCGTAAACAATAATATAAAAGGCGTCATATAAAAAACAATATTTTACAAATTATTATGAATACACTTTAGTTTTAATATAAATTAGACACTAAATATGATTGAATTGTAATGATCTTTTTGTACTTTATTGTCAATTTTGGGTTATATACATATATTGACTCTTAATATTGTATATTATATAAGAAATATTTAAATTTCTATTATATATATTCTATTTTTTTAATTCTTTTATTTTTGTTATAATTTTAACTCCTATTAATAGAAATTGCTTTATACACATTTATTTATAGATCATAATGGTACAATATTAGGTTATTCATTATTAAATTATAAACTTCATAGTTTTAAGGATACATGAGTTGTGAAATGTATCGAATATATTATAATTATAAATAGTTAAAATGGCAACATATAACTATATTAAAATTTTTAATTTACATTTGCTCTAATCATTTTTCTAATAATTATAAAAAAATAAATATAGATAATTGTCGTTATTATTATCATATAAATTAATAAACTATTGTATCAATGGCCAAGCACTAAATGTGTTAAATTCTGGAAACATATATAATTATATATTAATATAGATTATATATAAGATATATATAATAATTAATTTCTTTTGAACTAATAATATTGTTTGTTATTATATATACAACCTTATAAATTTATATTTAAAATATAGTGTCTTTACGATATGATATATATGTTCTAAAATAATTGATTTAAAATCTAAGAAACATGGAAATATTCTACATTTATTTAAAGTATTTCTATAGAGTGTATTAATTATTCCGTTGTGGTATACAGTAATATAGCAACAACATAATAATAGTAATAACAATATATAAAGTATTAAATAGACCAAATCTATTATTTTATTTGATATGAATACATGGGGATATGGCAGTTATATATATTATTGAAATTGTATCTAGAAAGCATCAAATGAAATATTACAATTTTGATTTAGTATTTTTCTAATGTGCTAATATTAGAATTGACACTATCCAGAATAATTATATTAATAATTCGGCAGTTTCCTTAAAACATTGTTTTTCATTATAGAACTAAACACAGTTTATCATAAAATATGTAGTATAACATCATTTATTAAAATGCATTTGTATATAGACAATATCAGGACAATCAAAAGGTATTACGCATTATAAATGTGTTTTAATATATATATCAATTAAAATCTAAAAACAAACTATAAACATATCAATTTCTAGCCCAAAAACTATAAATATCAGTATGAAAGAATAATAATAATAAAACATTTTTCATAAAATATAATAGTTACATTGTAGTGTTCATGAAATGAAATATTCATAAGTGTATTCTTATATTAAATGATGTAAACAAATTATATATAAAACAAACTTTCTTATGATGAAAAATTGGTACTTTCTTATGATAATTTAAACTATATATTATCCACAATTTTAAATATATTTTATTAATATAAATATTCCAATATTAAACTGATAAAAGCTATTACGTGAGTTATATTTTTATTGGTTTAAGATTGCATACATTCTGTCCATTAAAGCCATCATGCTGTTTGCTCTATCATCGGTGCTTTTATAATTGTCTGGATCATATTTAAATCGAGGATTCTGTGAAAAATACAAAAAATGGATAAATACATAGAAGAAATACTTCAATTTGGCGAGAACAATATAATATATTATGCATATGTACATTTATACAGAAATTATATATTTTTGATGAATGATGAAATATAATTATTATGATATTAAATTTTATATATTGCTTACATATTCGACATAGGTAACACCAATATTATCTTCATGTCTTTTAACAACAAATGCAGACAAATCAGTAAACATGTTGTGCATTACAACATCTTCAGAAGCTTTTGCCAAATCATGAGCAGTGTGGAAACGTTTTGTAGTTTTTCCAGATTTTTCGCCGTTTTTTTTATATACATGTTTGACGTCATATATATCTGCCCATGTTTTAGCAATTATTGACATATCTTCTGAGTCCTACAAATTGAATAAATATATATTTGAATTAATTGTTTGTAATAATATGAAAAGTACGATATATATTAAGGCAAAGGAAAAAAGGTCTCCTTACATCAACTGTTGTAAATAAGCCAAAACTATATATATTGGGGCGGTTTTCGGCGGTCTTTTTATATCTTTGTAACATTTGTAAATTTGGGCCGTATTTACCGATAATTATTGCTAAAAATCAAATTACAATTTTATATAAATGAAAATAAAAATAATATGGAGTTTAATAAAACAAAAAAATAGTAGCATAAAACATTGAAAAACTACACAAGAAATGTAACATAAAAAGTGATAACAATATATTAAATTGTTTATTTAACTATTTTTTATATACCTTTATCATCTTTGCGACCGAAGTGATATATATCATCGATTCCACGTAAAAAGTTTACTATGGCATCGTACTAATGATAACAAAAAAAATATATGTATGGATATAATAATTATATTTTTTTATTCAAACTTAATTTTATAACATAAAAAAATATGTTTTTTATCTATACCTTATTTAAATCTTGGATGACAAGATGAAATCTTGCAATCTCGACATTTTCATCAACCGTAAAGCACACATATCTTGTTGGATTTGGAAAATAAAAACAATTTTGAGTATTGTAAATATCAGAATAGCGTCTTACGCGATCTAGAACTTTGCTCATAATTTCATGTGCTCTTTCATTTACGTCAGCTTCAGAGTACTCTACTAATTCTTCTTTTTTAGTTTCTTTAGGAGGATTGTTCTCTACTATTTCTTCGGCTTGAGTTTCTTCAGGAGCATTGTTCTCTACTATTACTTCGGCGTGGGTTTCTTCAGGAGCATTGTTCTCTACTATTTCTTCGGCTTGAGTTTCTTCAGGAGCATTGTTCTCTACTATTTCTTCGGCTTGAGCTTCTTCAGGAGCATTGTTCTCTACTATTACTTCGCCTTGAGTTTCTTTAGGAGCATCGCTCTCTTCTATTTGTTCGTTTAGAGTTTCTGAAGAACCATAGTTCTCTACTATTACTTCGGCTTGAGTTTCTTCAGGAGCATAGTTCTCTTCTCCTTGGTAGTTTAGAGTTTCTGAAGAACCATAGTTCTCTTCTCCTTGTCCGACTTGAGTTTCTTCATAAGCATAGTTCTCTTCTCCTTGTCCGACTTGAGTTTCTTCATAAGCATAGTTCTCTTCTCCTTGTTCGACTTGAGTTTCTTCATAAGCATAGTTCTCTTCTCCTTGTTCGACTTGAGTTTCTTCATAAGCATAGTTCTCTTCTCCTTGTTCGCCTTGAGTTTCTTCATAAGCATAGTTCTCTTCTCCTTGTTCGCCTTGAGTTTCTTCAGGAGCATAGTTCTCTTCTCCTTGGTAGTTTAGAGTTTCTGAAGAACCATAGTTCTCTTCTTCTTCGTCGCCTTGAGTTTCTGAAGAACCATAGTTCTCTTCTCCTTGTTCGCCTTGAGTTTCTTCAGAAGCATAGTTCTCTTCTCCTTCTTCATCTTGGGGTGCTTCAGGATCATGGCTCTCTACTAACTCTCCGTTTTCTTGATTTTCATTCGTACTATTGATCAAAGTGAAGTTATTTGTAGTTTGGAAAAAAAAACATAAATGCATTTATAAGATGATATATTGGTATAATATGTATATAATATTTTCATAATGACGCATGTAATGTATATTTATTTTATATATTTTGTTTATTTTCTTACGCAAGATTTTCGGTAGAAACACTATTTAAATTCTCCGTCTCAGAATCAGCCTCACTTGCATGGGCTTTATTGCTCGCATAAGCAACCAAACTTAAAATAATAAAAACTGTTTTAATGTATCTTTTATTCATTTTTGATAAATAAAATATTACAAATATATTGTATTTTTTAAAATTTAAAAACTCAAAAAATTGCAAAGTATAATTAAAATTGAAATAAAATACTATACAACCAAATTATAAAAACAAATATTTATTTAAAACAAAATAAGGTAAATATTTAAAAAAATTTGATATAATTATATAATACGTATGGTTTTATTGTATTTATAAAATATATCTATTTTCATTTAATTGATCTAATTATAAAACAAACAACAATAACAAAAAAATTCATAAATAATAGCATTCAAGAATATTATGGTTTTATTTTATATGTCTTTAATTATTATAATATATAAAAATAAAAAATCTAATTATATTATATAAATAATATTTTTAATATATAGCATTATGAATATATAGGTTTTATATTTTTATAATTCATTAAATTAAAAATAAAATAAATAAACTATATTGATAGATATAGGATATATATATTTTTTTTTTTTGCATGTATAGGATGAATCTATATGTTTTACCTATATTATTTCCATCGCAATATGTCGATAATATAAAAAAGTTTAAATTAATACTAAAAAATGCCTATAAATTTTAGCATATTCTAATATTATTAATTTTAATATAGCTCATATAATATAATATTTGATAATATATATGATTTGAATATAATTATACATATTGTATGTTAGTGGGTAAACGATTATTTTGGAAATGCATATTGTTTATTAATTACATAAAAACAATAGTTGTTATTCTTTCGATTTTTTCGTATTTTTTAAATAATATACAATTTTTATAATTAAAATATTAAAAATGTTGTATTCTTTAGAGAAAGTTTAATATTTATTTGAAAAATATATAATATTTATATCCATAAATATTTTTAATGAATATGACGAAATTTATTACAACGGTTGCATAATTAATTTTATTGAAAATTCAAAAAATTAATAAATGAAATAAATTCCATATTTTTTTATGGATATATTCATTTATTCGTAAATTTTAGAAAAAAACAAATAAATATGAAGTTATCATCATTATTTCATTTATTTAATAAATAAAGTTAAAAATAAGAACCAGTATTTAAAACATGTTTTTTTCTTCAATTATTATTTGTTTTTTGAATATTCCAAAAATGTAAGTTATACGTGATTTTCTTTTATTATTAATAATATTTCATTATTGTTTTCGTATATATATGTTTTTCATTAATTTTATATTATAGTTTCATGTATTGGTAAAACGATTAAGTTAAAGAAACGATTAAAATTAATTATATATATTAATAAATACTTCGTTTCTTTGCATGAATCAAACGGTGTATACAAGCGAAGCATATACCTTGAAAGGAATGTAATAAATTTTAGAAATAATATGATACTAGCAGATGCAGACAGCCAATTCGATTTATATGATTTTTATCAATCAACTTCGAGTCTTGCAAATCAATTTAATGACTACAATGATGATGACGATAAAATAACAAATCTTCGAAATATTATAGATTCACATATAAAGAAGCATAAAGAAAGTAATATATTGCCCAATTTAAATCATGTAGATAAGAAAACGAAAATTTTAATTCGTAAACTTCGAAAAGAATTAGAAGAAACACAAAAGGGGCTTATAATATAAGAAATGATGAATTAGCAATACAATCGATACAAGACAAAAGGATAATAAAAAGGGATGAAAATATTTCTGTATCAGAACAAAACTTTAAACAATTGGAAAACTCTGAAAACATTTTGGATACTAGATATTATAATTTTGAAGATGAATATAATGAAATTACATCAAGTAATAGTTATATGAAATTCAAAATTGATAAAGACATAATTAAATTAGGTGAAAAAATAATTAAGTTGTTTTGTATACAATAAGTTTTTTAATGATAATAGCAACAGGAGAGATGCTATTGTTATTACTACTTATACCGTATTTGTATTCCATACTTAAAAAATTGCATAAAATGGTTAAATTGGAATTAAAAAGTCAAGCATATCAATAATATTAAAATAACCACTCTTTGTTATTATGTTTTATTATATTTGCTTAAATTATGAAAAATAATATATTTAATATTTTATGGAATAAAAGCTACACTTTTTACATTTTATAGAATAATGAAATTTGACTTATTTGTTTGTTTTATTATTATATGTTTTTTTATTTAATATATAATAAATTCATCTTTTTTTAGTGTTTCCAAAAACTCATTTATCTTTATTTCCATGCATATATATTATATATTAATGGATTTTAAATTTGCTCATTTTTAGTTAACATTAATAATTATTTTAAATAAACTGAATTTAAACACATTTATTAATAAAATTATAAGCTATATTTGGGGGTAGGGTTCAGGATTAGAGGTGCGTTTTGGGGAACTCGTATTTTGGGTCAAGTGCTTATTCTATGGAATCTATGTTGTGGGCTAGGGTTATATTTTTATTAATTTGTTTATAATTTGAAAATATTTATTGATCTGTAAGTTGTGATTAAATATATATGTCACCCCGTATGCTTAATATCGAGATGACGCGTAAATATGCAATCAAAAGAGTGGGATAACCATTATTATGAAAAGGTGTGGGTAACATTTTTTCATAAGTTACAATATATATAATTGAGGGTTAATATAGATTTAATATGATTAAAATGCCTATATTCCATATATTAATATAGATATCGGCTATATATGAAGCCGTATTATGCTATATCATAATTGTCTATTGCATAAAACTTGTTAATCGGAGACTATATTGAATTATGCATAACACAATATATTTATTTGGTAGGATATTTAGTAAAACTTATAATTTGTGTTACAATTACTTTAATTTAAATTGTATTTTGTTAACCGAACTATATAACATTATTATATATAAGGGTATAAATTATATGATGATTCACTTGGAACAATTGTCTACTTTACAACATTCCTTCAGGTTAATAAGTATATTTTTAATATTAATTAAATATATAAAGAACATATAACATATAGCCCTAAATATATATGCATGGGATATTGACCGAGAATCGACAACACAATGATATCTATAAAAGGTGTTTTATACATCTAACATTCTTAACAATACAATAAAAATATGCATATTAATAAAAAATTAAATTATAGATATATGTATACTATACTTTTATTTTTCGATTATACATAGTATCATTTTATGCTAAAGTTTTAAATTCAAATAATTAAACATTCGTTTTATCGAAAAGGCACATAATAATAAGTTTTCTTTGAACGAATAATATTTATATTAGGTTATTAAATATATACAAACTTATGTAGCATGATCCTGTATCATTCATTAAATTATATTTTTTGTTTATAAAAGAAAACTAAATTATTTAGAATTATAAATTTAATTAATGACTTTGTTTTGGGGGTTCAGATTCTATGAATCTGACTTTAAAACTCACTATAAGTATTAAAAATGATAAATAAGTAAATTTGTTTATTACTACTATTATTATTATAGGTAAATAAATTCAAAAGTATAATTAAAAAATATATTTATGTATAATATTATAATATAAATATATGTATTTTAATAATTTATATAAAACAATGTTGTATAGCCGATCCATTTGATTTCGAATTACAATTCCCTTTTCTATTATTCGAAAAACATATTAGTTTATAAAATTAATTATCTATTCTTGAAAATGCTACAATTTTATTAAAATGTAAACAATTCCCATCTAAATCCCTGTTATATGTTACACACAATTGCTTTCTATAAATATTCAGTAAAAAATTATATAAAGATACAATGGTATTTTCGAACAGAGATATATAAATATATGTTTTATTGAATGAATAATAAATCAATGACATATAATAATACATTATAAAAGTATCAATGTTATATATTTTTCTAAAGATACAAATTGAGATATGGGTTTTTATATTCTAAAAAACTGGATCGATGAAGAAAGTGTTAATGACTTAATTATATTAAATGTCTTTTATTATTCCATATTAATTCTAAATTATTATTAAAAATATCAATATGCTTAATATGATAAATGCGACGTGAAGGCTTATTTATAGAATATATTTTGTCACTATATATATTTTATATAAAAATAACACGATACAGATTAATCTACAAATTAAAAATGAAATTCCATTATAATATCTGTACGTTTGGGGTATTTATTTTTTTAACAATATTTAATTGTATTGCATCATTTGATAAATTATTATCTATATGTTATTAATAAATTTAATTTTAATGATATTTTGTTATATTGGTTTAAATTTTCTTCATAGTTCCAAATGTTTGACGCTTTAAGGAAGCATTTTCGTGGTGAATTGAATGGTTATAAACAATATGATTTTATAATTAGTTTATTTAATGAATATTTCCCTAAAGGAAAGTACAATGCTAATACCAATATAGCTAACACCGGCTATTTATTGTTATTTAATTCATTTTCGGTAAATATGATATTTCTCTATATGGAAATCCATATAAGGATGTAGTTATATATATTATGACATGGTTATGTTATATATTAAGTCTAAAGTTACATGACGAAGTCACGAATTTTATGGATTTTTATTCTAAGCATATATAAAATAATATGGAATATATAAGGCTATAAATAAAGACGGGGGGCATAATGCTATTAAGATATAAATGTAAAAATGGATTTGTTGAGTATTGATATTAAAAATATGTCTAAATTTTATGATTTATTTAAATTATTATGTAATATGTATACTAACGATACGGATAATATTTCAAAGACCCAAAAAATTTTTTAAGAAGAAATAATCCATTAATATATTTATTTGAAGATGATGTTTGATATATTATGATATTTATATGTTTGAAAACAACAAATTTTAAACATAAACATAAGTTGTATGGGAACAATTAAAATAACGAAAAAAAAATGAGTACAAAACGTATATGTTTAGTACATCTTTGCAATAAATATTAACATAGAGGATGATCGTAAATAAAAATGATTGATGAATTAACATTCATTTGATTTATTCATAAAATTATATACATATAGATCTATCCTTATATTAAAAGACATAAACAATTTATATAAAAAAAGAACATTATTAAAAACAAAAAAAATATGTTTTGTGGTAGTAATTTAAAATAGAAATAATCCACGAAAACAAATTAATTATATTAATATATGCAATAAAACACATAACCAGTAAAACCTATTATTGGGTATTATATACTTTTCTGTCAATATAATTGCTTAATTCGATAAGGCGTGTCAATCTTTCTGATTTATTTGATAATTTATACCAATGGGGTAATTTGGAGGGAATATCACCATCGATCTATGAAAAAAACGCAAAAATATATTAATATATAAATATATAAAACAAATTATTCCAATTTATTGGGAATGGGTAGCATATATTATAAATATGTACATTTATAGAAATATTGTATATTTTTATATTGCTTACAGAGTCGATATGAATAATTTCAACGTGGTCTATATATTTTGTAATGGAATATCCGGATAAGTGAACAAACATTTTGTTTAATTTGCCATTTTTAATATCCTCTTCAGAATCAATGTTAGTTTCGAACGAATTCGCACTATTTACGATAGCGTTTTCATATTTCTTTCCATCTTTTCTATTGTGATCATTTACATTTACTGAAGACATGACAATTATAGTTGTGTCTTTGGATGGCTACAAAATGAGCATAAATATATTTTATTAATTATAGTACAATAATATGAAAAATATAATTTATAGAGGTATAAAAGAAAACAAAAATGTCCTTACTTTATGTTTTAGGGCTAAAGCATAAAAATAATCCTGACGTCCCATAAAACCATTTTTGTAACGTTGTTGTATCAATAATAAATTTGGATTGTATGTACGGAAAACTTTTCCTAAAAAAAATTATAATTTTGCACCATTTATATTAAAATATTATGAAAATGAACAAAATTTCATATAAAAATAATATAGAGTATTTATAATAAAACAAGGAACACACATAATGATAAAATTATATTCAATTGATTAATTAATTATTTATTTTTTATATACCGCCAATAAAGTCAGGATTGTATTTTTTTTCACCATTTGGGTCCCACAAAATATTTACTATCTCATCATACTAAAAACAAGAGAAAAATGTATATATGTAATTATTTTAACGTAATTTTATGACTTAAAAAATTATGTTCGTTAATTCATACCATATGGGGATGATGTATTGTAATATCAAGTTTTCCAACGTCTGGATTATTAGTATATTTATGAAAATGTGAACTTGTATCTTTATTGTATTTTGCATATAATTTGTAATTGCATTCATACATAAAATATTCATAAAATTTATTTAGAGCTTGATGCATAATTTCGTTCGCTTGTAGTTGTTCTTCAAGATTTGTACATGCCAGATGCTTATTTTGTTCATATATTTCATATTGATCATAAACAACATTATGCTTGCTATTTTAAAATTGTAAAAAAAATAGTAAACGTATTTATAAGATGATTTTTAACTTTTAAAACATCATGCATTGTATATTTGCACAGATATGCATTAGTATTATCATAATAGTGCATGTAGTGTATAGTTATATTGTGTATATTGTCTATTTTCTTACAGGGAATTAGATAGCTTAATTTCACTTGAAATAGACTCACTTCCAAGAGCCTTATTGCTCACATATGCGAATAAGGTTAAAAGAGAAAAAACGATTTTCATATATATTTTATTCATTTTTGAATTTGATAATAAAAAGTAAAAAATGTATTAGTATTTTTTAAATTTTGTATAAATGGAATTAAAATCGAAGAAAAGCATTTTCGAGAAAATTATAAAAATTCATATTTATTTTAAATAAAGTATTATTCAAAGATAAGTTGGGTAATTATTTAATTTTTGCGGTTTATAAATACATGAATATTTTTTATTTAAATAATCTTATTCCAAAACAATGCCAATGTATATAATTTCATAAATATTATGATTTTTAATATACTAATACCATAATGTCTAGAAATAATTTATTTTGATTAAATTATAATATACTCTTTTTTTATTTTATATTCATTGAACTATGAATGAAATATATATATGTGCTGTATGCATAAGGCTGTTATATTTGGACCCTATATTTGCGCATATGTCGGAAATTCTATATTAATATTTCTTATATTGCTTTTATCTAGTGTCAAATTGACAATTTAAAATATCGATTATAAACTACAAGAAAACAATTTAAAAAAAATATAAATTTTAATGCAACACTTGATAAATATTATTTGAATATAATTATTATGTATGTATTAATGAATGAACGATTATGGTAGGAAAGATACTATATTAATATTATATTAAAAAATCAGAATGGTGTTTATTTTGAATTAAATATATGGTTTTTATATTTTTAAGTATCAAAAGAATTTGACTTAATCCAAAAATTACAACATGCTGCGCATCCGTGGTATTTACAGTACAATGCCACAATAATAATTTTTGTTAATTCGTGATAAAATAGTTTAATAAAATTTAAATTATGATGAATCCAGTTTTATATTATTTTTTTATCGTTATTAATCGAAATTTTACTATATTAAATTTTCGAACACGATTCCTAAGGGGATCGGAATTGTGTTGTTAGTAGTATTGATACATATTTTTTCCAAATTAATGGGAATTATAAGATTACGTTTGTATGTAGCAAAATAAATAATATATATGCAAAAAAATAATGAAGCATAAAGTTTGTAAAATGAATCGTGGTATTTTATACAAAAAATATTTTTTATTTTTTAATTTTAATATTCTTGATGGCGAGGTACTCAGTTTATGGGTCAAGGTTATGTATTATGGGTTGTTGTTTCGTTCACTGAATCTTCGTTTTGAGTTAGGGTTTGAGGTATATTGTAATTTATTTTTTTGCAATTTGATAATATTTTTGCCTGCACATGCTGATTAAATATATGTATCATCTCGTATGTTTAATCTCGAGATAAGGCCCAAATATACAACCAAAAGAGGGCATAGCCATTAATGTGAAATGGGTTGCATAACGCTTTTTCATAAGTTATAACGCTTTCATCTAATTCGTTCGTATATATTATATATGGGAATATTATAACTCCACATTTTATATTTATTGCTAATTTTTGACTAACTATATATAAGAACCCTTATCTATTATATAAGACATACTAGCCCATATCTATATTGAATCATGAATTACACAATATGTTTCTTTATTCGATGAAATATATTATTTGTGTTACTATTATTTTGATTTAAATTATATTATACCAACTGAACTGTAATAATAGCATTATATATGGGGCTCGGGTATGAATTATAAGATGATTCATTTGCTATAATCATAGCATTTATTATTTGTATGCATATAATTTTATAATATATGCATATGTTTACATTTTATATATGAAAATAAAATTTGACAAATTTTCATCTTTTGAAGTTTACTAATAAAATAATACTATAGGCAATTTCGTAAATGTATTACATTTGTTTAATTGAGTCAATAGTATTATGGTAATATATATATGAAAGCATATTTTACTCCATTATATATATGCCTTTTATTGATGACTACCTTTTATATGCATAAATTAAATAGAATTTTTTTCGTAACATTAGAACAAAATGTTAATATATAAGCATTCCTATATTCATAATTGCATGTTTCATAGCTAAATAGGAATATTACTTTTATCAAATTGTATGATAAGACATAATAACAAAAATAAATTGCTACTATTATATGTTTTATTGTTTACAAATTTAAAAAAACAACAAAATTAAAAATATATCAAATATTGTTATGCTAATTTATTATTATATTTGGGTATAAAATGAAATAAAACAATTAATATAAGCATATATATGCAATGCAATGCATTATTGCCGTTTTTCTTATATTGCGCAAACCATGAAGGGTCCTGAAACAATATATAAATTAAAAAAATGGAGCGCACAAATAGAAGGTTTTGTTAAATAAAAGCATTCATAAAATGACCATATTATGATATACTTAATTCAACAGAAGCCTCATCACATAAATCCTGAATCTCTAACCCTAAATCCTCAGCCCATACACCCTGAACTATCACCCCACATTCTGGAAGCATAAACTTAAACGTTGCAACATTTCCATCGGATTCTTCATCATTACATTGTGCATTTAAGTATTCTTCAATTATTGTATTGAATTTTTGTTTTTCAGGCGGATTAGGTATTGCAATGGTGGTGCATTTTTGTTTATGCTCGTTTTCTTGGTTGGATTGAATAGGTTGATAATTGGTCTTAAGAGGCATAAACATATCCTTTATCATATCTTCATACTCTTCTTCATATGGTCTAATATACCATCCTTTTCTCCTGGACTCATTTTCTCTTCTTAAAAATCCGGGCATTTTATCAACGATAGTACCATTGGTTTCTGAAATAAAGGGTTCATCTAATTCAGTTTGATGCCATTCGTGATCTTCTAATATTATTGGATCTAATTCATCTATAAATTTGAGATCTGGAAGATCAGGGTCATACACTCCCTTATCTTTAACTTTAACTTTAACTGGTTCATCTATATTATGTTTTTTTTTTGGTTTTTTTTTAAAGAATGAAAACTAAAAAACAACAAAATGAAAGATATATCATATATCGTTATGTTGATTTATTATTATATTTATGTACAAAATTAATTAAAACGATTAGTATAGACATATATATATAATATGATGTATTTTGTGTTTTTTTCTTATATTACGCAATCCATGAATGCCTCTGAACCCAAAAACTTTTGTGCTAAAACTACATTAAATATTATTGAGGAAATTAGCCCTAATGATATTGCCTTCATCTTGAGTATTGCTTATTTGCAATTATACGTAGGGAAAGCTTATTTTACATTATTGCCAACTTAAATATAAGATTACAAATATTTTATTATATGGATATTCACTTCAAGCACAATGACTTATATATATATATACTAGTAATAAAATAAAAAACAAATATATTTTTTAGTAACTTGAAGTTAATATTAGTATTACAATATAACATATATTATATATATATTTAAACAAACATTTTGAGGAAATTAAAAAGCATAAAAGTTTAAAAATTTATATTACAAAATACTAAAAAAAGTAAAAAACAAATGTAATTATTACATCAAAATAATATTTAATATTATGTTTTAATATTTGAATACGATTTATTCTATTAAATCTTAATTATGCTTTATAAAATGTTTTTTATAATTAAAAAAAATCTTATATTTTTATTACTTTATATAAATTAATTTATTACTTAAAAATTAAATGAAAATATAAAAAACAGTTTTTATTATATTTAAGAAAAAAATACAGCTATATAAATTTTTTATGATTTTTTTTTACATGGACGGTAGGGTTATATTAAATTATATATATTATAATATGTTATTTTAATTTAACGGTTTTAAAATATATTATATATCAACTATAAATCTTATTAATTGATGATTGATAATTTAATATTATATCTTTATGGCAAATAAATAAAAGTATGCAAAACTATTTCTAATAATATAAATTAAAAATTTAACATAAAATAATGAAATAAAAAAAAAGGCAATTTTGTATGAAAATGAAATAATTTCTTATAATATACTTTTTAATAATATATGTTTTTTTAGACATTATAAAAAATGCTTTCACAAATCTTTATTGCGTTATAAATAATGTCGATACGTTGAATCTTGATTTATAGTTTGCGTATCTCCAATTTATAATTGTATATTCAAATATATACAAATTTGTTTCATTAAATTATAAAATATATGTATTCATTCGCCAATATTATAGCGTAGGCAAATTACTCAAAATGAATCTGGTTATAACTTCATATATAAAATGCTTATTGTAGTTTTATCGGGGGAACTATAATTTAAATTAAAAAATGGGGAGTATAAATAAGGGGTTTTGTTAAACAAAAATATTCACAAATGAACATATTATGATATATATAATTCATTATAATCCTGAACCCTCAATCGTAACCCTTGAACCTCGAAAAAATTAATATATAATTCCAGGAATTTGCTTATTATAAATAGTACTGATTGTTTATATTTTATATGCGTATTTATAAAATACATAATTTTGTATTTTTAACGAATATTGTGTCTTATGACATATTTTTATTTTTGTTTTGTTATTGATAAATTTACAAAAAACATTTGCATCAAAAACAGTAAATGGAATAACTTCTACACGACGAAATTAATCTAAATACATTATAAATGAACCTATATTACATATGCAAAATGGTAATATTATTAATTTTAAAAATGTTTTATTGTTAATTAAAGAAACCTGGTGCTTATTTTCCTTATGAAATACATATATTCATTAAGCAATGCTATTATATAAAAAAACGTATATGTGCATCTAAATAGTGTTTTCCACAAATTTACGTAGTAATGCTTATCCAACTTAAATTGCCTCAACAACATTTTATTTTAAAAATAATATTCAAATGCTAAATTTTATTCTTCATTTTTTTATCCTTAAAATTGCTTTACATATAAAGAAATTGCAAATAATAAATGTAAATGGCTATTATTTTACTTGCCCTTATTAATTATAAGAACATAAAAGCTAATTAAAAATAAAGTTATTACACAATTAATTTTAATTTGTATCAATTCATAAATTAATATTATATATAACTACATATTATATATATACCTTCGAATTGCAACTAAAATCATTATGTACAAATTTAATTTAAAAAACAATTTAAACAATAAAGAACATATACATAATGCGAAAAGATATAATATATTTATTATTATCTTTTCTGTTTTGACTTAAAAAAATAAATGAAAAAGTTACACTTATGCTTATAAAAATACAAAATAATTAATATAAGCATTATTAACGCACATTTTATATTTCACTTTCTTTTTCGTCTTCTATTTCATCATCTATTTCATCATCTATTTCATCTTTACTATTCCTTCTGAAATTCCAAATCCAATCAATAAATCTTTTTAAAAAATATTCATCTTTTGGCTCCTCCGTTATATCATCATTCGTGCCATCAACAATATATAATTCTTTGTCATTTTCGTTTTCGCCTTCTATTTCATTTTCTTTTTCATCTTTTATTTCATCTTTTATTTCATTTTCTATTTCATTTTCTATTTCATCACCTATTTCATCTTCACTATTCCCTCTGAAATTCCAAATCCAATCAATAAATCTTTTTAAAAAATATTCATCTTTTGGCTCCTCCGTTATATCATCATTCGTGCCATCAACAATATATAATTCTTTGTCATTTTCGTTTTCGCCTTCTATTTCATTTTCTTTTTCATCTTTTATTTCATCTTTTATTTCATTTTCTATTTCATCTCTTATTTCATCCCCTACTTCATCTCTTATTTCATCCCCTGCTTCATCTTCATCATTCCTTTCTAAATCATGAATCCAATCAATAATTGCTTTTAAAATTTCTTCATTTCCTGGCTCTGCCGTTATAGCATGATTCATATTTTCAACAATATATAATTCTTTTCTATCAACCTTTGCTTTGTCATAAAAAAAAGCTGATCCTTTATAACAGCAAATAGTATCATCTATTGAGTGTATAAATAATAAAGGAATATCTTTTGGTAAATAATCAATATTACAATCCAATGTGATGGTTGCTTTTATAAGTTCAGCCATACATTTAAATTTTATTCCAGTATTATTTCTAAATTTATCATGCTTACATATATTAGCAACATATTCGGACCTTTTATAACGGGATTCTGCCGAAATTAGTGCATGAGGCGCGACACGAGACAGGAAGTTTATTATAGGTAAACACAAATACTTAAATGTTGTGTTTCCAGCATCCAATGGTGTTTTTATTCTCATCATACCAGATAAAGATGCGCAACCTTTAATATTTAATTTATCTAAATAATTATAACATCCTTCATATTTATCATTAACAATAGAATTTGTTGTATCAGAGGTACTAAAACGGGAATTTTCGGAATCATAATCATTAGAATTGGCAATGAAATGTGCATTATTCATATTTTCTATAGCACAATTATTAGAACTATTCATATCATACACATCATCAATCATATCTTCTTCCATATCGCTGTAAAGTTCACTAGTATCAATATAGTTGTCTAATATGATGTTAAATTTTTTATAGTTATTTTTATTCCCAGAATTAATGCTATCTTCTTTTTCTTTCCCTAATAATTCTAATATTCTTAAAGCAATATTTCCTCCCATCGAATGCCCAATAATATACATAGGAAGCCTTTTTTTTTGGGGGGTTACTATGTCATGAGATTCATCACTCGCTTGATCATCATTTGGGATTTCATAATCCGTTTGATCATCATTTGTGATTTCACAATCCGTTTGATTATCATTTGGGATTTCATAATCCGTTTGATTATCATTTAGGACTTCATCATCCTTTTTATTATCATTTGATATTTCATCATCCTTTTTATTATCATTTAATATTTCATCATCCTTTTTATTATCATTTAATATTTCATCACACATTTGATTATCATTTGGGATTTCATAATCCGTTTGATTATCATTTGGTATATCATCATCCTTTTTATTATCATTTGATATTTCATCATCCTTTTTATTATCATTTGATATTTCATCATCCTTTTTATTATCATTTGATATTTCATCATCCTTTTTATTATCATTTGATATTTCATCATCCTTTTTATTATCATTTGATATTTCATCATCCTTTTTATTATCATTTGATATTTCATCACCCATTTGATTATCATTTGATATTTCATCATCCTTTTTATTATAATTTGATATTTCATCATTCGTTTGATTATCAATTAGAACTTCATAATCCATTTGATCATCATTTGGGACTTCATAATCCGTTTGATCATCATTTGGGATTTCATAATCCGTTTGATCATCATTTGGGATTTCATAATCCGTTTGATTATCATTTGAGATTTCATAATCCGTTTGATTATCATTTGAGATTTCATCTTGAATCTGATGCATATATTGTATTACATCATCAACTAAATCATCAAAATAATTAAAATTGCCTCTTAAATTTCCAAACGATTGTGATTCGCCATGCCCTTGCAAATCTAATGCATATACTGAATAACCAATTTTATTAAAATGCTCAATCCAACTATCTTTATATATATAATAATTATTATCGTCTATTACTATGTCTTCATTGTTATTTGGCATTTTTAAATTTATGTTCATATAAGTTAATCGAGTATGAGATTTTAACCCATGTATTAAGAATATAATTCCTATAGCATTATTAACTAGCCACCCATATGTTTTTAAAAGTAAACCATTTTTATTGCGGAGCCAACCTATCTTAGGGTCGCCATCTAATTTACATTGTGTAGTACTTTTTAACTCATCATTACTCAATTCAACTTCTTCTGTCACCATTATTATGGAGCATAATTATCCATATTACAATTAAAAATATATATATTATTTTATAGCCAAGATATAAGCATAAATATATAATTAAAATTTTACTTCTCAATATATGTAAATAGATTATTAATACAAGCAATTATACCATACTAAATAGTATTATGGCTGTATATATATTTATATATACAAACTCTATATACATATTACATTAGTACCAGATAATATTAATAGCATTGCACGTACATTATAATATATAAAAAATCGTAAACAAATTATAAGAAATGGAAAAATGTATAATTATAGTTCTTTATCTTATCTTAGAATTTTTTCTACATTTTATGCAATCAGATGAAATTACAATTAATAAAATAAATGCAAATTATTATATATTGCTTGTTTTCCGGTAATACATTTTTGGTTATATTTAATTTTCTTAATGTTGATAGTTAAAATATGGCCTAAGAAAAAATATATTTAAAATATATAATTGCTACATATTATTTTTTTATTAATAAATAATAATTTATATAATCCGTTTACTTAAAAAATAATAATGAACCAATACAAAATGCATACATGCTTATGAAAGTTATGAAAAAAAGCGACAACAAAAGATACTTTTTTTATTTTGATGTAATAACAAATATATTTAAGTTGGTATAAATAAAAAAACTATATATATATTATTATTAATGTAACTTTTTAATTATAACTATAAAATATAATCATTCCCTAGAAAGAACTGTTATTAATAGATATAACACTTTTATAACTATTAATGACTTATGGTATTAATTATACATAATAAAAAAAAAATAAAAACATATACATCTTTTTTTTATTTAATAAAGCAATAAACATTTTATTTACCTTAAAATTATTGTCTCCAATTAATAACATATTGCTAAAGTTTATGATACAATTTTAACCGTAAACCTTACAAACATCTATAAAAGGTTAATTTTTTCACATTATGTGTTTATAATTTATATTATTATCACAATTGAATCAATATATATACTATCATATTTAGCATAAATTAACAAAATAAAAACGATTCAAAATAGTAGAAAAAAAATTGAATCGATATTTTTACATACTCTCAAAATATATATGATAGTGTTTTTAAGGGTTATCTTTGTAGCATTTTAAATTATCAAGACGTAAGAAAACAAATGTGTTTAACACATTTTATTATTTAATATTTGTCGATATATTATAAACCCCAAAGCGCATTATGCTATATTTGTTCATAAAAATGCACGTTATATAGAATATCCAAAAAATAAACTTCTTAAAGATATATTTGCATTATTATATAAAATGGATTGAATTAAGCTTAAGTAATATTGTTAATTAAGAACAAAGATAACTAAACACAAAATAGTAAATAAAATGCATAATAAATGGTTTTTCTCTATGCTTTGCATTTTTGGTTTAGGGTTATATTGAATTATATATATCATAATTTATTATTTTATCAAATTTTTATTATACATATATGTTTAATTTAACACCATAGATTCTCAATACCGTTCTGCAATGGTAGCAAAATAAAATAAATAAACTGTTATCTTATATTTTTTATATTTATGTTATACTTTATATGATTTTTTCTATTAATCCATACGAAATTGTTTTTTAAAGCTCCCACAGTTTTAAATAGTTTATTACAATGTTACATATATATATATATGCATAAAATATATTGGTATTACATGTTTTAAATAGCAATATAAAAAATGATTACGTATAATGTAACATTTGCATTAATCATTTTAATAATTTCATTACTATAAATGGCACTAAGATCAAATATCACTTACAAATAAAAAAATATATCACGGTACTATTTGCAAAAACGACATATCACAGCTTATTTTTACTATAAAGGACACAAATAACATCACACATATGCACAATATATTTTTTAATATTAATAATATGGCACTTTTTTTAAAATAAAAAAAAATATATTAATAAAAGGAAACGGACGGAAAAATGAAATGCTTTTTCAAAGTGATTTTGGTATTAAATAATTTTACTGTGGTAACGCAAATATATATTCTCTGGATTTGAATTTCAAATAATGGCACTTTTTAATAAATCCAATATAATATTTTATATATATGGTATATAAAAATTAAAATAAACTGCTCAAAAAAGGCCAGTTAATAACACAAAACAATTTAAATGCCTCGAATTATTTTCATCTTATCAACTTTTTTAATTATATTAATTATATCGATTAACTTTTACAGTGATGAAATATACTTGAATTTTTGGTTTATTGTCATAATATGATATGAAAAAGTATAATATCAATCAGAGACTATAATTAGTGTGGTGCTGGTGATTAGGCTTTTGGAGCATTAGCTGGTGCTGGTTTTGAGGCAGGTTCTGCATTGGGGGGTGCGCGTGGAACAAATAAGGGTTTTGATTTATCTGATGGTAATTTTTTACCCTTTCCTTTCTTTTTAAGATGCATTACACCAAAAGTGGTACCAGCTGCTGCTAATGCTAATGTTGTAATTAATGTAGCTAAAAATGCAGCTTTGTTATTTTTAATTTTTTTAGCAAGAGAATTTCCATTTGCTGGTTTAGCTTCAACATAATTATTAAATCCTGGGACGAAAACGTTTATGGCCAATAAAAAGGCAATAAAATATAATGCTTTTGTTAATTTCATTTTCGTAAAATTAAGTAAAAAAATTATAATATAATAATTTTAATAATAGCAAAAAAATATAATAAATATATTAAGCAAATTAATATAATTACAAGAGTTTATTATAGCAATAGGATAAAAAATAAAATACAATAAATATTAAGTATCAATATTTAAAGTTTATAAAATTAAAAAATATTTTTTAAAGGATAAAAAAAAATTATGATATTTATTCTATAAATATTTTTTTAATTATATACTTAAATAAAAATTTAATATTTTTTTTTGAAACGACGACATAGAAATATATTCTTAATATATCATTATTTGCTAGCTTTATTAACATTTATTATTTTTTTTTTTTCTTAATTGCAATTTTATTGATACATTCCACGTATTATTTTTTGGGTTGCATGCTAAATAATATGATACTGCATTATCAATCGCACAAATTTATAGGTTTTTTTATATAATTACTATCGGGACAATTTATATTATTCTAAAGCTAATATATTAAATTATAATAGTTAGTGAATTTGCATATTTTTTTGATAACAATACAAAAATTTTAAGATAGAAGAAATAATTAAGAAAAACAACGCTTATACAAAAATTGCATGCAAATAATAAATAATGTTTATTGTATGTATTTAATAATTAAATATTCTTTATATAAATTGTTGTTATTAAACTTTTTCTTGCAATAAATAAAAAAAGTATTTTAATAAGGCAAGGCATTTTTAAAAATACTGTATTCACGCTTGTTATTGAAAAATTAATTTATAACTAACTAAATATTATATATAATGGAATATTTATAATATACAATTATTAGCATTTTTTGAAATATTCCAATTTATTATCATTTCTTTTGAAAGCACGTAATTCATAATATCTCTCATTGAATTTATAGTGATAATAAATGATTAATATAATAACATAACATTATTATAATGATATAGTATATATAATAAATTAAACAAATAAGACAAAAAAATGAATTATAATAGTTAAAAGGTTGTGGTTTTCCTTTTTAAATAATAATAATGATTACTATTGTTTATATATATACATATTTATTATGACATGTTTAATAGTTTTATTAAATTAATATGGGGAGCATTTTACAATAATATGTAAAAATAAAAATACGTAAAAATATAAAGAAAAACTGTCAGTAAACGAACAAATAAGTAAATATATATACAGTTAATATATAAATACAACACTTTTATCAAATTGTTGTCCCTACTATATTAAATAAATATGAATGCATTATAAGCTGTGCGCATATTTGTAATTTCGGGTTTATGTTCAGGGCTTTTATTCGAGCACGTCCCCTGATTTTGTTTTGGCGAATTTTTTAGTATTTAATAATATTGATTGTATATGCAATATTATTATTTACATATGTAATAAAATACCGGTTGTGCTTGATTTTTATGAATTGTATTAAAATAATTATAAAGACTTATTTTTTTTTTACATATTCATTTAACATCAATAAATGTTTATCACATACACCCAAAATACAAAAACTCTGGCAATATAATTGTTATTTTCACCACGCACCCATAAATTTTTTTATTTTACAAATATGATATAAGTTTTCACATTAAATAATGAATATTTGAAAATATCGAGCAATTGTTTGTAATTTATTAGATAAAAAAACTGCTTTTAGCGATACATTGTTTCTGCAGACACTTTATTTGGTTTATAAAAAACCGTAATGCTAGTTGGTGCGAAACGAACAAACAATGAGAATGTATAGGGTTCAGGTTTAGAGTTGTATTTTTGGGAATCTGTATTTTGGGTTAGGGTTCTGTACTATGTGTTATAGTTTCGCTCGATGAATATATGTTTTAAGTTTGGGTTCAAGGTATATTGTAATTTAATTTTTTATAATTTGATAATATTTATTGGTCTGAAAATGTTGATTAAATATATGTGCCATCCCCTATGTTTAATATCGGGATGATGCATAAATATGCAACAAAAAGAGTGGAATAACCATTATTATGAAAAGGTGTGAATACCATTTTTTCATAAGTTATAATATATATAATTGAGTGTTCATATCGATTTTATATGATTAAAATAAAATGTCTATATTGCACATATTAATATAGAAATTGGGTATATATATGAAGTCGTATTATGCTATATCATAATTGTCTATTACATATAGCATGCTAATCAAGGACTATATTGGATTATGCATAGCACGATATATTTCTTTATTGGGTGAGATATTTTATTTAGTAAAATTTATTATTTGTATCACAATTATTTTAATTTAAATTAAATTACGCCAATTGGACTGTAATAATAGCGTTATATATGAGGGCATAAATTATAATAAAATTAATTTTGAATGTTCATCCACATCACAATATATATTCATGTTAATATGTGTGTTTTTAAGATTAATTAAGCATATTACCAATATATAATAGATAGTCATAAAATATGCATGCCAGAAATATTGATCAAGAACCAACAATATAACATTGTCTATAAAATATTATTATGTATCTAACATTTTTAATAACACATAAAAAATTTAACTATGCATAGAATATTTTTTACGTTTAATTGGAATTACTATTATATTTTTGTATGCTCTTTACATTTGTATTAAAATTAAATTAGTATTAATGGAAGTTGCTTTATACGCTTTAATTTATTTATCTTACGGTATAATAATAGATTAATATCTATTCATTTTGAAATTTTACAGTTTTGAGGTATAAATATATTATATTTAAAGTAGATAATATAATTGAATATAAGAATATTAATAAAATTTAATGTTATAATTTGTTCTAATAATTATAAATAATATGATAGATAGAACTATAATTATTATATTCCTACACACATAAACTAGTAAAAAACATTACTAATAAATAATATTGAAATACTATTTTATTGTGAAAACTTCATATAATTAAACACTAATTTGATCAAGAAGGAGATAATAATTATTTTTATTTGAGATAATAACATTTTTATTAGGTTATTATATATACAAACATTCATTTTTATAATTTAAATATATTGTTATTGCGAAATAATATATGTGTTCTAAAATGCTATACTTTAAAACAATGGGACAAGGAAAATTACTATTTAGTTTAAAGTATTTTTATTAAACGCATTAATTATTCCGTTGTATTATACAGTGATATAACAGGAAACAACAATGATAAAAATTGATAAACTATAAGTTTATAAAGTATCAAACATGTTATCAAATGAGCATTTAAATTATACTAATGTCTTATTTTATAAAAATATGCAAAAAATATACTTTAGGGTAAATCTGCTGCATAAACTTATTTGTTTATAATTAAAATAATGCATTTTGTACGAAGACTGTCACTATTTGAAAAAAAAAACATAAATACACAAATTTTAGCAATTGTATATCTACATCATTGATGGTATCATTTATTATATATTTATATGATGATGTATGTATATAAATTAGTGCATTAGTTTATTTATATTTTAAATTTTTAAAATGATTTTGATATATTAAATATAATGGTTCAAATAAACAAAAAATATTCAAAACACATATATACATTTTTATGTATTTAAAATAAAATATATTATTTATTTGTTATTATTTATATTAAAGTAAAAATAAGATATTAAATTTTGTTAACTTGCAATAGCGGGATTATAAATTTGTGGTTGCTTTAAAATAGGAGCAACATACATTTTTATTATAATATACTTTATAAATATAAAATAATTTGTTTATATTAATTAAATTAAACAATTTGTAATATTAAATAATAGAATTATTGTTTTACAGCAATAATAAATAAAAAAAACTGAAAAGGAATATAACATATACATTATTTAAAGCATCTGCTTAGAAAAACAATTTTTATTATTAAAAAAATGAATAAAAGGATATTTAGTTTAGTTTGTATCGTCTTGTATATCCTTTTGGGTGCATCAATACATTGCTCGGAGCAGAAAGTAAGTTTCCAAAACAAAATATAAACTAATATATAGAAAATTATACAGTAATTGTTATTTGCATGTTGTGACGTATATATATTGTATATTTATTCCGTTGCATTATTGATCTAAGGAATCTAGCGTAAGAGTTTTTTTTCGTGTTACCAAAAAAACAAACAAAAGTACGGAAAAGAATGGTATAGAATCTAAATGTGAAACTCAATTAAATAATAACAATAATAACAGTCCTAAAAATGAAGACAAAAAAATAAAAAATAGAAAATTAATCATCTATTACGATGAAAAAACGAACCTTTGGGGGTATGGTTGTTGTGGTTTGTGGTATTTATTTGATTGATATTATTATACCCCCCATTTCTATATTTATGTGTTAATATTTGATGCTTATAATTGATTGTGTAAATGTTAAAATAAATACAATTTATAATAAAAAAAATGTTAATAGGAGAATTATATATTTACTTACATTAGAAATTGTTTGATTTTTTCATATTATTGTATATAATTTGCAAAAGAACATTTCGAAAATAATTAATAAATGAAATAAGATTGATTTGTTTGCTATAGTTATAATATTTATTATTTGTATGCGTATGATTTCATATTATATACATATGTTTACATTTTATGTGTATATTTATAAAATAAATAATTGTACATTTTTAATGTATATTATGTCTTACGATTTATTTTTATGTTTGTTCTATTATTGATATTTTACAAATATATTTGTACCAAAAAATATTTAAAAAACAAAGTAGCATTATGTAAAATAATTTAAAACAAGCATATCCCATGAAATAAGCTCATTTTATTAATATAAGTATCAAATTAAAAAAAAAAAATAATTTGGAAATGCATTTATTCCTCTTCAAAAATATCCCTTATTTTGACAATATCTAAAATTTTGTTGTATACAGCATTTCTAATTATGGAATTTAGGACAAAAAAATAAGTATTTGCATCAATCTGAGAAAAAAAACAAAAAGTTAATAAATATGTAAAACGCTTCATTTTTATTATGAATTAATAGATATATTAAAAATGTGCGCATTTATATAGAAAGTACATATTTTTTATAATGGCAAAATAAAACTATATTACGAAAATTTTTATATTGCTTACAGAGATGAGATAGGTAATTTTAACGCAGTCGGGTTCCTTTTTAATGATAAATCCTACTAAGTTAATATACGTTTTAGATAATTTTCCTTTTTTAATATCTTCTTCAGAGTCAATTTCAGGCGTGAATGAGTTTGCACTTTCTACAATAGGATTTATATAATTTTTACTATTTTTTCTATCATGATCATTTATATTTGATGAAACCAAGGCTATTGCAGTTGTGTCTTCTGATAACTATAAATTAATAAAAAGCATATTTTCATAAATTAGGATATAATTATATGAAAAAAAGTATATCTAGAAGGATGAAGAGAATATTTTTTCCTTACTTGAGCTTTTCCGGCTAATGCATTATAATGTCCATCCCATCTAAAACCAGTACTGTGACGTTGCTCTATAATCCCTAAATTTTTATTGTATATTCGAAAAATGCTTCCTACAAAAAATTATAATTTTGTATGCATACAAAATAAAGCATTATTAAATTTAATAAAATAAAAAAGATTAGATAACAAATTGGGAATTGACAATAACAAGACAAGAAATACGTCATAAATATTGATAGCCGCATTAAATAAATTAATTATATACCTTTAATAAATGAATCATCGAAGTACTTTGCGCCACTGGGATCCCATATCATGTTTATTATATCATCATACTAATAATAACAAAAAAACATATTTATATATTAACAATTATATTTTTTTATTTTAAAATAAATTCATGAATTAAAAATTATTGCTTGTTAATTCATACACAATTGGGGTTGAGGATTGTAAGTTCAAGCTTTCCAATATCAGTGCCATTAAAATTCTTAAAATGTATAATTGCTCTATCATCTACCTTAGAATATAAATAGTAATCATCTGTATGTTTGGCATGATCTTGTAGATGAACTAAAGCTTCTGCCATAACGTTTTCTGCTTGTTTAGTTTCTTCAGGGTCGGTACATAATAGATGTTCATTTTCTTCAGGGTTGGGATGCAATCGTTGTTCATATTCTTCAGGGTCGGTAGATAATTTGGGGTGAACTTCTTCAGAATCAGCAGTTAGTAGTTGTTCACTTTCTTCATTTGAACTACAAGTGGAGAAGGCAATATATTTTTTAATTTTATTTGCATTTTTAATTTAAAAAAAATATATATTTATAAGAATTTTTTTATTTTCCAATAGTTACACGTATCCGCATGCACACAAATATATACATATTCTCATAATAAACATTATACACATTTTATATTCGATATAAATATATATATTGCAATTATTTTCTTACGAATTTTCGCTTGAAGTAGAATCACTTGCAAATGCCATATTTTGCATATATACTGCGACACCTAATAGTGCCAAAACAACCTTAATATATCCCTTATTCATTTTTGGACTTGATAAGTGAAATATTAATATATTTTTTACAAACTGAAAATTAACAAGTATAAATGTTATGTAAGTATGTTAAATCGAAGCAATCGATTTTCGAAAAAATTATAAAACTTAATATTTATTTAAATAAATATAAATCATATTTAAAATTTATTTATTTCATCATTTTCAAATTTTTTAATCTAATTATTTTTTAAATATCATTATACAATAAATATATAATTTAGTGATGTGTCTTGCGTTCGATATATCATTAATCAGGTTCCGCCTCTTTAAATGTTAACTATTTAATTATTATTATTATTATTATTGAAATTTATATAATATATTACGATTATATTTAGAATTACATATGTAAAACATATATATTATTATATATTTTATATATGAATTAAAGTTAAGCAATTTTTAAAAAAATTATATAAATAAATTTTTTTTTATTTAAATCGTTACATATAAAGAAAACAATTATTGCAACTTTAATAAATATTAAATATCAAAAATATTATATATTTAAAAAAATTGTTTTAGTTATATATAACATTTTAATATGTTACATCATAGGTGCCCAAACTTTTTATTTTTACAATTCATAACTTAAAAATAAAACTGTAATTTATTCGTTTGGGTGTTATATGGGAAATTTACTCATGTATGGAAAAAGCATCTATTGTTTTAATATAATACTTGACTAAGTTTGATATAATATACGCAAACAGTTATATTAATGAATAAATATCCATGTTAGAAATAAAGATTGTAATTGGTATAAAAAATAGTTGTGTTGCTTCTTAACAATAACTTGATAAAATTTACATTATGAGGAACAACCATTCTGTGATTTTTCATCACTTTTAATAGACATTTTACTAAATAACATTTTTTAGCAAAATTGGTAAGTTATAAAAATTATTTATTGGTAGTAATATTGATACCCATGTTTTTTATAAATTAATGCAAATTATAAATTTCCTTTTAATAGTATAGCAAAGTATATATATAATTAAAAAAACAAAAATAAATAAAATAATGAAATAAAAAAAAGGTGAAAATTTTATGAAAATGAAATAATTATTATAACATACTTTTTTATTAATATATGTCTTTTAGATATTATAAAAAATGCTTTCATATGTCTTTATTGCGTTATAAATAATAGCGTCGATTTTCGAATCTTGATTTATATTTGGGTGTATGCATTTTATAATTGTATATTAAAATATATACAGATTTATTTCATTAATATTATAAAATATGGATTAATTCACCCATATTATAGAGTATACAAATTCCTCAAAATGAATCTGATTATAACTTCACATATAAAATACTTATTACTGTTTTATCGGAGAAAACATAATTTAAATTAAAAAATGGAACATACAAATGGGAGGTTTTTCTAAATAAAAATATTCACAAAATGAGCATATTATGATATATATAGTTCAATATAACCCTAAACCAGACAAATTAGATAGTAAATAAAAAATATATATTAAAAATTTGTAATAAAAATAATTTTGTATTATTTTGAATGCATCATTCGAAATAATTTATTTAAATGCCGGTGTCGCTTATCAGTTGGATTGGGGAAAAGGAATAAATTTTTATATAGTTGTATTTTTTCTAAAAATATAATAATAACGGTTTGTTATATTTTCATTTAATTTTTAAGTAATTAAATTAATTTATATAAATAAAAAAAATATTATATTTTTTTAATTATAAAAAACAATTTATAAAACTATAGTTAATATTTGATAGAATTAACCTTGTTCAAATATTAAAAAGTACCAATTATATATGTTTTTTATTTTATTACTAGTATATATATAATAGAATATTGCAGTCTTATATTTAAGTTGGCAATAATACAAAATAAGTTTTACATATATATAATTGCAAATATGTACTGCTGAAGATGAAGGTAATATCATTAGGCCTAATTTCCTCAATAATATTTACTATAGTTTTAGCAAAAAACAGTCCAGATTCAGGGTCCACAACGGGCTGCGTAATATACGAAAAACGTCAAAAATACATCATATTGTATATGTCTATATTAATTGTTTTAATTAATTTTGTATATAAATATAATAATAAATTAACATAACAATATTTGATATATTTTTAATTTTGTTATTTTTTTTAGTTTGGATTCGGTAGAAAAAAACCAAAGAAAATCCATACGACGGTAGTAGCTGAACCAGTTAAAGCTCCCGAAATTGTGGACTTTGACCCTAAGCTTACGAATCTCAATTTTATAGAAGAATTCGAACCAATAACAATAGAAGGTTGCAAAAGCCGCTTGCCTGAATTAGATGAAGTTTTTGTCTCAGAAACCGATGGTATGATTATTGATAAAGTGACAGGATTTTCAAGAAGAGAAAATGATTCCGTTTTATCAGGATGGTATATTAGACCATATGAAGAAGATTATGAAGATATGATTAAGGTTAATTTTATACCTCTTAGGGAATATTATCAACGAATGGAAAATAGACCACCTAAACAATATGACGGTCCCCCTCCAGTACCTGATATGCCTCAAATATCCGAACTACCTAAAAAGCAAGAAATGCTAGTAAAGCAAACAGTAAGCACAGTACAGGAAGAAGACGCAGCTACACTAAATAGAGGTGAAGAATTCGATGTAGAAATAGATCCAAAGGTTTCATCATATCTCGGAGATAGAGAAAATGATGGTGAAGGCGGCGAAACTCAAGGTGAAGTTGAAGAAAATCAAGGTGAATATGAAGAAAATCAAGATGAATATGAAGAAAGTCAATATGAATATGAAGAAAATCAAAATAAATATGAAAAAATTCAAAATGAATATGAAGAAACTCAAGGTGAATATGGAGAAACTCAAGGTGAAGTTGAAGAAAATCAAAATAAATATGAAGAAAATCAAGATGAATGTGAAGAAACTCAAGGTGAGGATGGAGAAACTCAAGGTGGAGGTGAAGAATAAAATAAAACAATAGAATAAGTAAATAATGAATAAAGTAAATATGGAGTAATTTAACCCTAAAAATAACTATTGAAAAATCATAATGAGCAAAAAGCAAAGCTATTATATGCAATATATTTTTTTATCGAATAATAATATTAATAAGAAAACGATTATATGTTTTCGAATGTCTCAAGTTATATACTTTTTTAATTAATTAAAATTATATATTTTTTTGTCTTTTTTAATTTTTTAAAAGGCGTTTTCTTTATTCATGCTAAACATATTCATATGCATTATTTTAGTATATTTTGTTTTTGTGCATACCATTTTTTTAATATGTTTATATTTTGTCATCATTTTTAAATGCATATGAATGTTATAAATATTTAGTGTGATTCTCATGTAAAATAGTACAACTAAATATATTGCGAGTTTGTTATTTTTTTTAAATTAGTGAGATTAAAACATATAATAATAGCAATTGAATTAGTGATTATGTCATGTACAATTTTATAGAATTAATATTCCTATTTAACTATAAAGAATTCAATTATTAATATAGGAATGTTGTATGATAATACAATTTTCGCAATTCTTTCATAGTTATTAATTAATAATATAGTTTCGATTTAAACAAATATATGATATTTCTTTTTAATAATTAGGTACCATAAGTGCGATATACTTTCTATATATTATAATACCATTCATTTATTTAATAATAAAAAATATTTTAATCGCTATAATTTTGAATTTCAGATTAGGGGTTATGGTTGCGTTTTGATAACTCGTATTATGGGTCAAAGTTCTGTATCTTGGAATCATGCTTTGGGTTATATTCTTATAATTTGTTTATAACTTGCTAATATATGTTGGTCTGTAAATTTTTATAAGATGTATTTACCATTCCCGGATGTTTAATCACAAGATGATGCTTGAATATGCAGCTAAAAAATGGTATAGCCATTAATATGAAATAAGTTGTATAATATGATTAAAATAAAATATTTATATTGCATATAAATATAACTTGCTAACAAATAGCTATATTGAATCATGAATAACACTATATTTTCTTTATTTGATGAAACAAATTATTTTGTTACAATTGCTTTAATTTAAATTATATTATATCAATTGAGTTGTAATAACAATACTATATATGTAGTTATAAATTACAATAAATTTATTTTTAATATCCCATTACATTACAATATATATTCAGATTAACATATTATCAATATATAATAGGTAATCATAAATATAGGTTCATAAAATGTCGATCGAAAATCGACAATGCAACGTTATCTATAAAAGATGCTTTATGCATCTAACATTTTTAATAATACAATAAAACTTGAACTATATATACAATATTTTTTCAAGTTTTATAATTTGAGGTATAAATAAATTAAATTTTAAAATAGTTAAAAAATAAAATATAAGTATGTTAATAAAATATATTACTAATAAATAATATTTAAATATCGTTTTATTATGAAAACATCATATAATTAAATATTAATATTAATTTTATCGAAAAGGAAAATAATAATTAATTCACTTGGAATTAATAATATTTTTATTAGGTCATCATATATACACAAGCTTATAAATTTATATTTTAAATATAGCGCTATTACGAAATAATTTATATGTTCTAAAATGTTATACATTAAAACAATGGAACAAGGAAAAATAATATTTGGTTTAAAGTATTCCTATTGAATGCATTAAATATCTCATTGTAGTATACAGTGACATGCCAGTAACAATAATAATAGTAATAATGAATTAGTATGTTACTAAATATGAGCAAGTATATTATGTTTATTTGATACGGCATATGGGCATAAATTCATCATATATATTCTTAAAGGCATGATAAGATTAAAATTGTATGTGCAAAACATAAAATGAAATATTACATTTTGATTTAGTATTTTTTTAATGTGCTAATATTAGAATTAACTCTACAAGAAAAATAAAAATACTTTTTCTTAAAAGTATAGTTTTTATATGTAAAACTAAATACTTTTTTATTATAAAATATGCAATGAGTAATACATGCTTAGGTTCTAGTAAAATTGGGGTATAGAAAGGGTAAATTTTGTTGCATTGCTCCCAATTAACTAGTAATTAAAGCCAAACTATGAGCACAATTATAAAATCAAATAACCAATAAGCTTACAGTAATTTATATGAAGGTATTTTTATTGAACCAATTATGATAACATAAAACCGCTGTATCATATATTTACATATAACATAGTTAATAAGAAAGAAAAATATGATATATACTAATTATTATTATAAACTGATATTATATACAATAACTTATTTAAGTTTATAATTAGTTCGAATAACCAATTGTATATTACTTGTTTTTTTAATTTTAAAAAGATATATATATGCCCCCAATTATTCATTATAATGCATTTATATATAGAGAAATGTTAGGATATAAAAGGTTATTGCACAGTTCATAATGCTTTTCAACCGATAAAATGAATAAAAGCGTTTACACATATTTCACTCACTAGAAAAAGGAATAAACTCAGTTTGTTTTTAAATATTATATTTAAAACAAAAATTATTTTATATTGCTCATAAATAAGATTAAAAGATTCAATATATTATACAATATAATAGAATATATAAATATATTAATGATACACTATTAATGAGACATAAATATTATTTTAACAATTTAAATATAATATATATTATTTCTTAATTCTTTATATATATATACAGTATATAATCTTTGAAAGTTTTTTATTAAAAAAATAGTGGTATTGCCATAAGTTGTATTATATATAAATTAGTAAAACATGGTTCAAAGAAATCACAACTTAGATGTTTAGCTAATTGCCATAAAATAGATATAACATTATTTTAGTAATACTACTGTATTATTATTTTATATGAAGTTAAATTAAGAATAATATTTTTAACAAAATCCAATTGATATGTAAAGAACTTTAGTAAATACAACATATATTTCATACAATAAATATAAATATTATCATCCAAAACAATCTCCAAATTATAACAGAATATCGTTATAATGCTTAAGAACCTGGTATATAATTTTTTAAATAAAATATGCTCTCCATCAGTGATTCATGTGTTGGATTCCTATAAATTTATTAATTTTCATTTTAGCAGCATTTACATTAATACATGTTTTTGTTTAATTTGTAAAATATATTCGTAGTGTGATGCAATTAATGGGGTCGACGAATTAATTAAAGCGAAAGTGGAAGGAGACGGAATAAATTTTGAATATGATACGATATTTGACCTTTATTGTCCTACCAACCAAAGGGCCCAACCGAGGAAGAATGGGGATGAGGGAAATGTTCTGGTTATAGAGAAACAGTTATATCTGCTTTTATACAATTGCTAGAAATATTTAAGAGTAATGGTGATGAGGAAAATTTAAAAAGTAACAAGCTTGCTCAATACGCCATTTTGTTGTTAAGTTATAAAATTAATCAACATCCGAGTGTAAATTCTGGAATAAGTGATATTTATAGCTTGCTTAAAAAAAATAAATATTGGAATAATAATTATCATAATTACATAGAACAAATAGAAAATTTGATGAATATGGATACTAAAGATACGTCTAAATTTTATAATATATTAAAATTATTATGCGACATATATACTGCATTTGATGAAGACAATCGAAATTGCGCAAAATGTTTGGAAAAAGCTAAAGAATTTGTTAAAAGTTTTGAAGAACTTAATAACGATTCTAGTATTACTGGAAATAATTCATATAGTCAAATATTGTATGATTTATCAACTGATTATAATAGTTTTAAAAGTAATTGTAACGATATTCCACCACTTCCAAATATAAAAGCAGCACAAATTTCTGAACAAGATAATTCAGAAAGTTTTGTAGAAATTTCTGAAGCTACATCATCAAATTCGTCGATAGCAAGCAAATTAATTCCAGCTATATTGGTATTTGCAATACCAGTTTTCTTGGGAATTTCTTATAAGGTAAATAATAAAAAATTTATAAATATAATATTTAAAATTTATTTTCATGATTCCTTATATTTATTATCAAAAAATATATAATATGTTTACCATTTTTATATTAGTATTCATTATTTGGATTTGATAAACGATTTCAAAGACAATATTTAAGAGAAAAACTAAAAAAAATAAAGAAGAAAATGAATCATTATATATGATTCGAAGAGTTGTGATTATTCCAGGAATAGTAATAATGATTGATACATGTTAAGAAAATCTCTATTTGGAGATAAATAATTTTTGACTATAATTTTGGGGTTTATAAGAATTTTTAAATAATATAATCAATAAAATATAAATCTATGTGTGTAAATTATTGCACTTTTGCATAATTTTTGCATATTTTTCATATAATTTTTATGTTGTGGGTCAGGGTTTAGGTTGTGTTTGTGGATCCCATATTTGGGTTAAGGTCAAGTACTATCTCCATTAAATTTTATAGATTTTTGAATAATTTGATGATATTTATTAGTTTAACGAATTGTTTTAAATATATATAAGAAATAAGTTATTAAAACTGATAGTATTTATACTTTTTAATATTTTTATTAGTATTGATTAGTTGGATTCCGTAAGGGGTTTCATAGACAAACTTTAGGGGAAAAAATATAAATAATAAAGATAAAAGTAAATGATACGTATATTAATTTGAGGATGTTGATCGATATATTTTACGATATTTCTATATTGATATATAATTAATTATTAACAAATTTTAAGTTTTATGATGATAATAATAAAAATAAAGAAACAAATAAAAATACAAACATAAATTTTTAACTGTAAAAAAAGTGATCGACCTAACATAAAGGGCAACCACACAGAAAATTTAATTGAATTATAGCATTAATTATTTGATTTTCCCACAAATTAAACACATTCAATATATTTTAATTCATAAGGAACACGAAATTACATACTATAAAATCATTTTTAAAACGATAAAAATGTTGTGATGGTAATTTAAATATGTATTACGTATAAAAATGAATTAGTTTTACTAATATATGTATTCCAATATTAAAGTGTTGAAATACTTTTATTTGGGGATATCGTTGTTTACTAGATCAAATGCGTTGTGCTAAGCTTAGAATATTTTTATATGTAGCATCTCTTTCTTTTTTATCGCTCGTATAATTTTCTCCTTCACAGATCTACGAAAAAACGGATAAATTTATAAAATAAGTCAACATTTAGCGTGTGAATATGATAAAATATATGACTTATAGAGAGAGTAAATTTTAGATAGGTGCTAAAATGAGAGAAAAAAATATTATGTATTATTTTTTGAGATTTCTTACAGCGTTGATATAAGTAATATGAACTTGATCATCGTCGCCTTTTTCAATTATAAATCCGGCTATGTTATCGCCTAATTTGACTAATGCTTCCTCAGCATCAATGTCATCTTCGATTGATTTTGTATTTTCGAAAATTTCTTTAAGATCAGTTTCTTGCTGGATTGTGCCTTCATAATATATATTTCTTGAAGGGCATACAATTACAGTTTTTTCATTTGATTGCTATAAAAATCATGAATAAAAATATTTATGTATTGTGTAAATTGATGTATAATAATATGAATAGTAGAAATTTTAGAGGTATAATAGAAAAAAAATATCTTTACTTTAAATCTTGCGCCTAAAGCATATCTTTTTTTGGAGCGTAAGTTCTCTCCATCTATGTTTTGTTTTTCAAGCATGACTAAAAATTTGCAGTATAAACGAACAATATTTCCTAAAAAAAATGATTATTTTGGAAATATAAATGAAATATTATGAATATAAGAAAATATTAATGAAAATAATAGACAAATAATAGTAAACCGAAAGATGCGTAAATATTGATAAGGATATATTAAATTTATTAATTATTTTTTATATACCATTAATAATCTTGTCATCTGTTTTTTGTGGATTATTGACATCCCAGAGATTCCTTAATATATCAAGGTACTAATGAAAAAAAAACACATGGATAAATATAATAATGATTATTTAATTTTAAGTTATTTTTATATGCTAAATGTTGTTTGGTATTTGATACTTTAGAGACAGATGGGATTGTAACATGAAGCCTTCCAATATCTATATTTCCAATTTTTTTAGAATATATAATTTCGTTTTCATTCTCTATGTAATATGTCGAATAACCGTCTACGGTAGTCTCAGAAAGTTTTATTAAAAGTTCTGAAGTACTGCTTACATTCTCTACTGCTAGTATAGCTTCATTAACGTCGCTGCATATGAGGTCTTTGTTTTGCTCAAATCTTGCGTTAGAAATAATATTGGTGAAAGTGAAATAATTTTTAATGGGTAAAAAAAAATAAATGGATTTATAAAATGGAATTTTGACTATTTAATGATTATGAAGGGATATGGTCGACGAATATGCAGGTTTATATTATATGTATATATTTTTTCATACTTATTTTGGAGGGCAGGGGATTTCTTAACACTATTTGTAGCGGTTTCGCTTGCAAATGCTACATTTTCCATATATCCTACGAGGCTTAAAAGTGCTAAAGCAATCTTAATATACACTTTATTCATTTTTTGATTTGATAAGCATAATATTAATTTAAAAAGGGTAAAAGCATACTATATAAGTATGTTTAAAATAAGAGCAAACGAGTACCAAAGGCATATATAAAAAATGAATAATTATTCAAAAAAAAAAATTAATATTTATCCAAAAATAAATAATTAATAATTATTCAAAAAAAAAAATTATAAAAAAAAATAAAAAAAAAATAAAAAAAAAATAAAAAAAAAAATTAAATTTATATTATTTAAATGGAAAATTTTTTATTTAAATGAATCATTGTAAGGGAAGAAAAATAACGTAAAAAAATTATAGAGTATGAAAAATATTTTGTTTTGAATTTTTCTAATACAATAATTTTTTATATGTTATGCGTTGTACCGGTTTTCAGGGTTTAGGGTTTAGGGTTTAGGGTTCAGGGTTCAGGGTTTAGGGTTCAGGGTTTAGGGTTTAGGGTTTAGGGTTTTAGGGTTTAGGTTTCAGGGTTTAGGGTTCAGGGTTTAGGGTTTAGGTTTAGGGTTTAGGGTTTAGGGTTAGGGTTCAGGGTTTAGGGTTT